>NC_045709.1:68099368-68140422 GCF_009834535.1 Camelus ferus | reverse complement strand
CTAGATGAACGAACGTCTCTCCACATGCTAAGTTCTGAGAGATAAGTGTGTGTGAAAGCAGTCCTTCACCTAGCATGTTAGGAACACATAGTTTCTTTACAGTTTCCAACTACACTCCATAAATATATATGGGGAGGCACAAGCTCCAACTAGGTTTTACAGTGAAAACTGCAGGAAATTCAAACCGGCACTAGGAAACAGACTGAGAAACTTGAGTAAAATTTTCTCCTGCAACCCGTTCCCTTTGGGCTAGATGAACGAAGTCCCTCCACATGCTGAGTTCTGAGAGATATGTGTGTGTGAAAGCCGTCCTTCAAATAGCTTGTTGGGAACAGAAAGCTACTTTTCAGTATAAAACTACAATGCATACATATATATGGGGAGGCACAAGCTCCAAATCGGTTTTACAGTGAAAACTGCAGGAACTTCAAACCGGCCCTAGGAAACAGACTGAGAAACCAGAGAAAAAGTTTCTCCTGCAACCCGTTCCCTTTGTGCTAGATGTACGAACGTCTCTCCACATGCTAAGTTCTGAGAGATAAGTGTGTGTGAAAGCCGTCCTTCAACTAGCATGTTGGGAACACAAAGTTTCTTTTCAGTTGCAACTACACTCCAAACATATATAATTGGTGGCACAAGCTCCAACAGGTTTTTGAAGTGAAAACTGCAGGAAATTGAAACCGGCACTAGGAAACAGACTGAGAAACCAGAGTAAAAGCTTCTCCTGCAACCCGTACCCTTTGTGCTAGATGAACGATCGTCTCTCCACATGCTCAGTTCTGAGAGATAAGTGTGTGTGAAAGCCGTCCTTCACCTAGCTTGTTGGGAACACAAAGTTACTTTTCAGTTGCCAACTACACTCCATACATATATATGGGGAGGCACAAGCTCCAACTCGGTTTTAAAGTGAAAACTGCAGGAACTTCAAAAAGGCACTAGGAAACAGTCTGAGAAACTAGATTAAAAGTTCCGACTGCAACACAATCCCTTTGAGCTAGATGAACGAAAGTCTCTCCACATGCTCAGTTCTGAGAGATAATTATGTGTGAAAGCGGTCCTTCACCTAGCTTGTTGGGAACACAAAGTTTTTTCATTTGCCAACTACACTCCATACATACATATGGGGAGGCACAAGCTCCAAATCGTTTTTACAGTGAAAACTGCAGGAACTTCAAACCGGCACTAGGAAACAGACTGAGAAACCAGAGTAAAAGATTCTCCTGCAACCCGTTCCCTTTGTGCTAGATGAACGAACGTCTCTCCACATGCTCAGTTCTGAGAGATAAGTGTGTTTGAAAGCCGTCCTTCACCTAGCTTGTTGGGAACACAAATTTTCTTTTCAGTTGCCAACTACACTCCATACATATATATGGGGAGGCACAAGCTCCAACTCGTTTTTACAGTGAAAACTGCAGGAAATCAAACAGCACTAGGAAACAGACTGAGAAGAACCAGAGTAAAAGTTTCTCCTGCAACCCGTTCCGTTTGTGCTAGATGAACGAACGTCTCTCCACATGCTAAGTTCTGAGAGATAAATGTGTGTGAAAGACGTCCTTCAACTAGCTTGTTGGGAACACAAAGTTTCTTTTCAGTTGCCAGCTACACTCCATACATATATATGGGGAGGCACAACCTCCAACTCGGTTTTACAGTGAAAACTGCAGGAACGAGAAAAATCGGAACTAGGATAAGGTCTGAGAAACCAGAGAAAAATATCTCCTGCAACCCATTCCCTCTGTGCTAGATGAACGAAAGTCTCTCCACATGCTCAGTTCTGAGAGATAAGTGTGTGTGAAAGCCGTCCTTCACCTAGCATGTTAGGAACACATAGTTTCTTTACAGTTTCCAACTACATTCCATAAGTATATATGGGGAGGCACAACCTCCAACTCGGTTTTACAGTGAAAACTGCAGGAACGAGAAAAAACCGGAACTAGGATAAGGTCTGAGAAACCAGAGAAAAATATCTCCTGCAACCCATTCCCTCTGTGCTAGATGAACGAACGTCTCTCCACATGCTCAGTTCTGAGAGATAAGTGTGTGTGAAAGCCGTCCTTCACCTAGCATGTTAGGAACACATAGTTTCTTTACAGTTTCCAACTACATTCCATAAATATATATGGGGAGGCGCAAGCTCCAAATCTTTTACAGTGAAAACTGCAGGAAATTGAAACCGGCACTAGGAAACAGACTGAGAAACTTGAGTAAAAGTTTCCCCTGCAACCCGTTCCCTTTGGGCTAGATGAACGAACGTCCCTCCACATGCTCAGTTCTGAGAGATATGTCTGTGTGAAAGCCGTCCTTCATCTAGCTTGTTGGGAACAGAAAGCTACTTTTCAGTATAAAACTACAATGCATACATATATATGGGGGGAACAAGCAACAACTCGGTTTTACAGTGAAAACTCCAGGAACTTCAAACCGGCACTAGGAAACAGACTGAGAAACCAGAGTTAAAGTTTCTCCTGCAACTCGTTCCGTTTGTGCTAGATGAACGAACGTCTCTCCACATGCTCAGTTTTTGAGATATGTGAGTGTGAAACCGTCTTTCACCTAACTTGTTGGGAACACAAAATTTCTTTTCAGTTGCCAAACTACACTCCATACATATATTATTGGAGGCACAAGCTCCAAATCATTTTTTAAAGTGAAAACTGCAGGAAACGTCAAGCGGGAACTTGGAAAAGAGTCTGAGAAACCAGAGTAAAAGTTTCTCCTGCAACCCGTTCCCTTTGTGCTAGATGAACGAACGTCTCTCCACATGCTCAGTTCTGAGAGATAAGTGTGTGTGAAAGCCGTCCTTCACCTAGCTTGTTGGGAACACAAAGTTTCTTTCAGTTGCCAACTACACAGCATACATATATATGGGGAGGCACAAGCTCCACTCGGTTTTACAGTGTAAACTGCAGGAAATTCAAATCGGCACTAGGAAACAGACTGAGAAACCAGAGTAAAAAGTTTCTCCTGCAAAACGTTCCCTTTGGGCTAGATGAACGAAGTCTCTCCACATGCTCAGTTCGGAGAGTAAGTGTGTGTGAAAGCCGTCCTTCACCTAGCTGTTGGGAACACAAAGTTTACTTTTCAGTTGCCAACTACACTCCATACATATATATGGGGAGCACCAAGCTCCAACTCGGTTTTACAGTGAAAACTGCAGAGACTTGCAAACCGGCACTAGGAACAGACTGAGAAACCAGAGTAAAAGTTTCTCCTGCAACCCGTTCCCTTTGTGGCTTAGATGAACGAATTGTCTCTCCACATGCGCAGTTCGGAGAGAAAGAGTGTGTGTGAAAGCCGTCCTTCACCTAGCTTGTTGGGAAACACACAAAGTTTCTTTTCAGTTGCCAACTCCACGCCATACATATATATGGGGAGGCACAAGCTCCAAACTCGGTTTTTACAGTGAAAACTGCAGGAACTTCAAACCGGCACTAGGAAACAGACTGAGAAACCAGAGTAAAAAAGTTTCCCTGCAACCGCGTTCCCTTGTGCTAGATGAACGAACGTCTTCCACATGCGAAGTTCTGAGAAAAAAGTGTGTGTGAAAAGCCGTCTTCAACTAGCTTGTTGGGAACACAAAGTTTTCTTTTCAGTTCAACTACACTCCATATATATATATGGGAGGCACAATCTCCAACTCGGTTTTACAGTGAAAACGGCAGAAATTCAAACCGGCACTAGGAACAGACTGAGAAACCAGAGTAATAATTTCTCCTGCAAACCATTCAGTTTTGTCTAGATGACAACGTCTGTCCACATGATCATTTCTGAGAGATAAGTTGTGTGAAAGCCGTCCTTCACCTAGCTTGTTGGGAACACAAAGTTTCTTTCAGTTGCCAACTACACTCCGTATATATATATGTGGATGCACATCTCCAACTCGATTTTACAGTGAAAAAACTGCAGGAACTTTAAACCGGCACTAGAAAACAGACTGAGAAAACAAATTAAAAGATTCGTCCTGCAACACGTTCCCTTTGTGCTAGATGAAAGAACGTTTCAACACATGCTCCAGTTCTGAGAGATAAATGTGTGTGAAAGCCGTCCTTAACCTAGCTTGTTGGGAACACAAAGTTACTTTTCAGTTCCAAATACAATACATACATATATATGGGGGGCACAAGCTCCAACTCGGTTTTACAGTGAAACGGCAGGAACTTCAAACCGGCACTAGGAAACAGACTGAGAAACCAGAGTAACAGTTTCCCCTGCAAACCGTCCATTTGGGCTAGATGAACGAATGTCTCTCCACATGCTCAGATCTGAGAGATAATTGTGTGTGAAAGCCGTCCTTCACCTAGCTTGTTGGGAACACAAAGTATCTTTTAAGTTGCCAACTACACTCCATACATATATATGGGGAGGCACAAGCTCCAACTAGGTTTTACAGTGAAAACTGCAGGAAATTCAAAACGGCACTAGGAAACAGACTGAGAAACTTGAGTAAAATTTCTCCTGCAACCCGTTCCCTTTGGGCTAGATGAACGAACGTCCCTCCACATGCTGAGTTCTGAGAGATATGTGTGTGTGAAAGCCGTCCTTCAAATAGCTTGTTGGGAACAGAAAGCTACTTTTCAGTATAAAACTACAATGCATACATATATATGGGGAGGCACAATCTCCAAATCGGTTTTACAGTGAAAACTGCAGGAACTTCAAACCGGCCCTAGGAAACAGACTGAGAAACCAGAGAAAAAGTTTCTCCTGCAACCCGTTCCCTTTGTGCTAGATGAACGAACGTCTCTCCACATGCTATGTTCTGAGAGATAAGTGTGTGTGAAAGCCGTCCTTCAACTAGCTTGTTGGGAACACAAAGTTTCTTTTCAGTTGCCAACTACACTCCATACATATATATGGGGAGGCACAATCTCCAACTCGTTTTACAGTGAAAACTGCAGGAACTTCAAACCGGCACTAGGAAACAGACTGAGAAACCAGAGTAATAGTTTCTCCTGCAAACCATTCAGTTTGTGCTAGATGAACGAACGTCTGTCCACATGATCATTTCTGAGAGATAAGTGTGTTGTGAAAGCCGTCCTTCACCTAAGCTTGTTGGGAACACAAAGTTTCTTTTCAGTTGCCAACTACACTCCATACATATATATGGGGAGGCAAAAGTTCCAAATCAGTTTTACAGTGAAAAATGCAGGAACTTCAAACCGACACTAGGAAACAGACTGAGAATCCAGAGTAAAGTTTCTCCTGCAACCCGTTCCCTTTGTGCTAGATGAACGAAAGACTCCTCCACATGCTCAGTTCTGAGAGATAAGTTTGTGTGAAAGCCGCCCTTCACCTAGCTTGTTGGGAACACAAAGTTTCTTTTCAGTTGCCAACTACACTCCATACATATATAAGGGGAGGCACAAGCTCCAACTCGGTTTACAGTGAAAAATGCATGAACTTCAAACTGGCACTAGGAAACAGCCTGAGAAACCAGAGTAAATGTTTCTCCTGCAAACCCGTTCCCTTTGTGCTAGATGAACGAAAGTCTCTCCACATGCTCTGTTCTGAGAGATAAGAGTGTGTGAAAACCGTACTTCACCTAGCTTGTTGGGAACACAAAGTTTCTATTAAGTTGCCAACTACAATCCATAAGTATATATATCGGGAGGCACAATCTCCAAATCGATTTTACAGTGAAAACTGCAGGAAATTGAAACCGGCACTAGGAAACAGACTGAGAAACCAGAGTAAAAGTTTCTCCTGCAACCCGTTCTCTTTGTGCTAGGTGAAAGATCGTCTCTCCACATGCAAAGATCTGAGAGATAAGTGTGTTTGAAAGCCGCCCTTGACCAAGCTTGTTGGGAACACAAAGTTTCTTTTCAGTTGCCAACAACACTCCATACATATATAAGGGGAGGCACAAGCTCCAACTCGGTTTTACAGTGAAAAATGCATGAACTTCAAACTGGCACTAGGAAACAGCCTGAGAAACCAGAGTAATAGTTTCTCCTGCAACCCGTTCCCTTTGTGCTAGATGAACGAAAGTCTCCCCACATGCTCAGTTCGGAGAGAGAAGTGTGTGTGAAAGCCTTCCTTCACCTAGCTTGTTGGGAAGACAAAGTTACTTTTCTGTTGCCAACTCCACTCCATACATATATATGGGGAGGCACAAGCTCCAACTCGGTTTTAAAGTGAAAACTGCAGGAACTTCAAAAAGGCACTAGGAAACAGACTGAGAAACTAGATTAAAAGTTCCGACTGCAACACAATCCCTTTGAGCTAGATGAACGAAAGTCTCTCCACATGCTCAGTTCTGAGAGATAAGTATGTGTGAAAGCCGTCCTTCACCTAGCTTGTTGGGAACACAAAGTTTCTTTTCATTTGCCAACTCCACTCCATACATATATATGGGGAGGCACAAGCTCCAACTCGGTTTTACAGTGAAAACTGCAGGAACTTCAAACCGGCACTAGGAAACAGACTGAGAAACCAGAGTAAAAGTTTCTCCTGCAACCCGTTCCCATTGTGCTAGATGAACGAACGTCTCTCCACATGCTCAGTTCTGAGAGATAAGTGTGTTTGAAAGCCGTCCTTCACCTAGCTTGTTGGGAACACAAATTTTCTTTTCAGTTGCCAACTACACTCCATACATATATATGGGGAGGCACAAGCTCCAACTCGGTTTTACAGTGAAAACGGCAGGAAATTCAAACCGGCACTAGGAAACAGACTGAGAAACCAGAGTAAAAGTTTCTCCTGCAACCCGTTCAATTTGTGCTAGATGAACGAACGTCTTCCACATGCTCAGTTCTGAGAGAGAAATGTGTGTGAAAGCCGTCCTTCACCTAGATTGTTGGGAACACAAAGTTTCTTTTCAGTTGCCAACTACACTCCATACATATATATGGGGAGGCACAACCTCCAACTCGGTTTTACAGTGAAAACTGCAGGAACGAGAAAAAACCGGAACTAGGATAAGGTCTGAGAAACCAGAGTAAAATATTCTCCTGCAACCCATTGCCTTGTGCTAGATGAACGAACGTCTCTCCACATGCTCAGTTCTGAGAGATAAGTGTGTGTGAAAGCCGTCCTTCACCTAGCATGTTAGGAACACATAGTTTCTTTACAGTTTCCAACTACACTCCATAAATATATATGGGGAGGCGCAAGCTCCAAATCTGTTTTACAGTGAAAACTGCAGGAAATTCAAACCGGCACTAGGAAACAGACTGAGAAACTTGAGTAAAAGTTTCCCCTGCAACCCGTTCCCTTTGGGCTAGATGAACGAACGTCCCTACACATGCTCAGTTCTGAGAGATATGTGTGTGTGAAAGCCGTCCTTCACCTAGCTTGTTGGGAACAGAAAGCTACTTTTCAGTATAAAACTACAATGCATACATATATATGGGGGGAACAAGCAACAACTCGGTTTTAGAGTGAAAAATGCAGGAACTTCAAACCGGCACTAGGAAACAGACTGAGAAACCAGAGTTAAAGTTTCTCCTGCAACTCGTTCCGTTTGTGCTAGATGAACGAACGTCTCTCCACATGCTCAGTTTTTAGAGAAATGTGTGTGTGAAACCCGTCTTTCACCTAACTTGTTGGGAACACAAAATTTCTTTTCAGTTGATAACTACAATCCATATATATATATGGGGAGGCAAAATTTCCATCTCAGTTTTACAGTGAAAAATGCAGGAACTTCAAACCGGCACTAGAAAACAGACTGAGAAACCAGAGTAAATGTTTCTCCTGCAACCCGTTCCCTTTGTGCTAGATGAACATACGTCTCTCCACATGCTCAGTTCTGAAAGATAAGTGTGTGTGAAAGCCGTCCTTCACATAGCTTGTTGGGAACACAAAGTTTCTTTTCAGTTGCCAACTACACTGCATACATATATATGGGGAGGCACAAGCTCCAACTCGGTTTTACAGTGAAAACTGCAGGAAATTCAAATCGGCACTAGGAAACAGACTGAGAAACCAGATTAAAAGTTTCTCCTGCAACACGTTCCCTTTGTGCTAGATGAACGAAGGTCTCTCCACATGCTCAGTTCTGAGAGATAAGTGTGTGTGAAAGCCGTACTTCACCTAGCTTCTTGGGAACACAAAGTTACTTTTAAGTTTACAACTACACTCCATACATATATATGGGGATGCACAAGCTCCAACTAGGTTTTACAGTGAAAACTGCAGGAACTTGAAACCGGCACTAGGAAACAGATTGAGAAACTAGATTAAAAGTTCTCCTGCAACCCGTTCCGTTTGTTCTAGATGAAGGAAAGTCTCTCCACATGCTAAGTTCTGAGAGATAAGTGTGTGTGAAAGCCGTCCTTCAACTAGCTTGTTGGGAACACAAAGTTTCTTTTCAGTTGCCAAATACACTCCGTATATATATATGGGGATGCACAATCTCCAACTCGATTTTACAGTGAAAACTGCAGGAACTTTAAACCGGCACTAGAAAACAGACTGAGAAACAAAATTAAAAGATTCTCGTGCAACACGTTCCCTTTGTGCTAGATGAAAGAACGTTTCAACACATGCTCAGTTCTGAGAGATAAGTGTGTGAAAGCCGTCCTTAACCTAGCTTGTTGGGAACACAAAGTTACTTTTCAGTTTCCAACTACAATACATACATATATATGGGGGGCACAAGCTCCAACTCGGTTTTACAGTGAAAACGGCAGGAACTTCAAACCGGCACTAGGAAACAGACTGAGAAACCAGAGTAACAGTTTCCCCTGCAAACCGATCCATTTGGGCTAGATGAACGAAAGTCTCTCCACATGCTAAGTTCTGAGAGATAAGTGTGTGTGAAAGCCGTCCTTCAACTAGCTTGTTGGGAACACAAAGTTTCTTTTCAGTTGCCAACTACACTCCATACATATATATGATGGGGAGGCACAATCTCCAACTCGTTTTTACAGTGAAAACTGCAGGAATTTCAAACCGGCACTAGGAAACAGACTGAGAAAACAGAGTAATAGTTTCTCCTGCAAACCATTCAGTTTGTGCTAGATGAACGAACGTCTGTCCACATGATCATTTCTGAGAGATAAGTGTGTGTGAAAGCCGTCCTTCACCTAACTTGTTGGGAACACAAATTTCTTTTCAGTTGCCAACTACACTCCATACATATATATGGGGAGGCAAAAGTTCCAAATCTGTTTTACAGTGAAAAATGCAGGAACTTCAAACCGACACTAGAAAACAGAGTGAGAATCCAGAGTAATTGTTTCTCCTGCAACCCGTTCCCTTTGTGCTAGATGAACGAAAGACTCTCCACATGCTCAGTTCTGAGAGATAAGTGTGTGTGAAAGCCGTCCTTCACCAGCTTGTTGGGAACACAAAGTTTCTTTTCAGTTGCCAACAACACTCCATACATATATAAGGGGAGGCACAAGCTCCAACTCGGTTTTACAGTGAAAACTGCAGGAACTTCAAACAGGCACTAGGAAACAGACTGAGAAACCAGAGTAAATGTTTCTCCTGCAACCCGTTCCCTTTGTGCTAGATGAACGAAGGTCTCTCCCCATGCTCAGTTCTGAGAGATAAGAGTGTGTGAAAACCGTACTTCACCTAGCTTGTTGGGAACACAAAGTTTCTATTAAGTTGCCAACTACACTCCATACGTATATATGGGGAGGCACAATCTCCAACTCGATTTTACAGTGAAAACTGCAGGAAATTGAAACCGGCACTGGGAAACAGACTGAGAAACCAGAGTAAAAGTTACTCCTGCAACCCGTTCTCTTTGTGCTAAATGAAAGATCGTCTCCCACATGCAAAGGTCTGAGAGATAAGTGTGTTTGAAAGCCGTCCTTAACCTAGCTTGTTGGGAACACAAAGTTTCTTTTAAGTTGCCAACTACACTCCATACATATATATATTGAGGCAAAAGCTCAAATCATTTTAAAGTGAAAACTGCAGGAAGGTCAAATGGGATCTAGAAAAAGTCTGAGAAACAAGAGTAAAAGTTTCTCCTGCAACCCGTTCCCTTTGTGCTAGATGAACGAAAGTCTCTCCACATGCTCAGTTCGGAGAGAGAAGTGTGTGTGGAAGCCGTCCTTCACCTAGCTTGTTCGGAAGACAAAGTTACTTTTCTGTTGCCAACTACACTCCATACATATATATGGTGAGGCACAAGCTCCAACTTGGTTTTAAAGTGAAAACTGCAGGAACTTCAAAAAGGCACTAGGAAACAGACTGAGAAACTAGATTAAAAGTTCCGACTGCAACACAATCCATTTGAGCTAGATGAAAGAAAGTCTCTCCACATGCTCAGTTCTGAGAGATAATTATGTGTGAAAGCCGTCCTTCACCTAGCTTGTTGGGAACACAAAGTTTCTTTTCATTTGCCAACTACACTCCATACATACATATGGGGAGGCACAAGCTCCAACTCGGTTTTACAGTGAAAACTGCAGGAACTTCAAACCGGCACTAGGAAACAGACTGAGAAACCAGAGTAAAAGTTTCTCCTGCAACCCGTTCCCTTTGTGCTAGATGAAAGAACGTCTCTCCACATGCTCAGTTCTGAGAGATAAGTGTGTTTGAAAGCCGTCCTTCACCTAGCTTGTTGGGAACACAAATTTTCTTTTCAGTTGCCAACTACACTCCATACATATATATGGGGAGGCACAAGCTCCAACTCGGTTTTACAGTGAAAACTGCAGGAAATTTAAATCGGCACTAGGAAACAGACTGAGAAACCAGAGTAAAAGTTTCTCCTGCAACACGTTCCCTTTGGGCTAGATGAACGAAGGTCTCTCCACATGCTCAGTTCTGAGACATAATTGTGTGTGAAAGCCGTACTTCACATAGCTTGTTGGGAACACAAAGTTACTTTTAAGTTTCCAACTACACTCCATACATATATATGGGGAGGCACAAACTCCAACTAGGTTTTACAGTGAAAATTGCAGGAACTTCAAACCGGCACTAGGAAAAGACTGAGAAAAGAGATTAAAAGATTCTCCTTCAACCCGTTACCTTTGTGCTAGATGAACGAACGTCTTTCCACATGCTCAGTTCTGAGATATAAATGTGTGTGAAAGCCGTCCTTCACCTAGCTTGTTGGGAACACAAAGTTTCTTTTCAGTTGCTAACTACACTCAATACATATATATGGGGAGGCACAAGCTCCAACACGGTTTTACATTGAAAACTGCAGGAACTTCAAACCGGCACTAGGAAATAGACTGAGAAACCAGAGTAAAAGTTTCTCCTGCAACCCGTTCCCTTTGTGCTAGATGAACGAACGTCTCTCCACATGCTCAGTTCTGAGAGATAATTGTGTGTGAAATCCGTCCTTAACCTAGCTTGTAGGGAACACATAGTTACTTTTCACTTTCCATCTACAATCTATAAATATATATGAAGAGGCACAAGCACCAACTCGGCTTTACAGTGAAAACTGCAGGAACTTCAAACCAGCACTAGAAAACAGACTAAGAAACCAGAGTAAATGTTTATCCTGCAACCCGTTCCCTTTGTGTTAGATGAACGAAAGTCTCTCCACATGCTCAGTTCTGAGAGATAAGTGTGTGTGAAAGCCGTCCTTCACCTAGCTTGTTGGGAACACAAAGTTTCTTTTCAGTTGCCAACTACACTCCATACATATATATTGGGAGACACAAGCTCCAAATCGATTTTACAGTGAAAAATGCAGGAACTTCAAACCGGCACTAGGAAACAGACTGAGAAACCAGATTAAAAGATTCTCCTGCAAACCGTTCTGTTAGTGCTACATGAAAGATCGTCTCTCCACATGCTCAATTCTGAGAGATAAGTGTGGGTGAACGCCGTCCTTAACGTAGATTGTTGGGAACACAAAGTTTATTTTCAGTTGCAACTACTCTCCAAACATATATATTTGGAGGCACAAGCTCCAACTGTTTTTTGAAGTGAAAACTGCAGGAAATTGAAACCGGCACTAGGAAACAGACTGAGAAACCAGAGTAAAAGTTTCTTCTGCAACCCGTAACCCTTGTGCTAGATGAACGATCGTCTCTCCACATGCTCAGTTCTGAGAGATAAGTGTGTGTGAAAGCCGTCTTTCACCTAGCTTGTTGGGAACACAAAGTTACTTTTCAGTTGCCAACTACACTCCATATATATATATGAGGAGACACAAGCTCCAACTCGGTTTTACAGTGAAAACTGCAGGAACGAGAAAAAAACGGAACTAGGATAAGATCTGAGAAACCAGAGAAAAATATCTCCTGCAAACCATTCCCTCTGTGCTAGATGAACGAACGTCTCTCCACATGCTCAGTTCGGAGAGATAAGTGTGTGTTAAAACCGTCCTTCACCTAGCATGTTAGGAACACATAGTTTCTTTACAGTTTCCAACTACACGCCATAAATATATATGGGGAGGCGCAAGCTCCAAATCTGTTTTACAGTGAAAACTGCAGGAAATTGAAACCGGCACTAGGAAACAGACTAAGAAACTTGAGTAAAAGTTTCCCCTGCAACCCGTTCCCTTTGGGCTAGATGAACGAACGTCCCTCCACATGCTCAGTTCTGAGAGATATGTGTGTGTGAAAGCCGTCCTTCACCTAGCTTGTTGGGAACAGAAAGCTACTTTTCAGTATAAAACTACAATGCATACATATATATGGGGGGAACAAGCAACAACTCGGTTTTACAGTGAAAACTGCAGGAACTTCAAACCGGCACTAGGAAACAGACTGAGAAACCAGAGTTAAAGTTTCTCCTGCAACTCGTTCCGTTTGTGCTAGATGAACGAACGTCTCTCCACATGCTCAGTTTTTAGAGATATGTGAGTGTGAAACCCGTCTTTCACCTAACTTGTTGGGAACACAAAATTTCTTTTCAGTTGCCAAAAACAATCCATACATATATATGGGTAGGCAAAAGTTCCATCTCAATTTTACACTGAAAAATGCAGGAACTTCAAACCGGCACTAGAGAACAGACTGAGAAACCAGAGTAAATATTTCTCCTGCAACCCGTTCCCTTTGTGCTAGATGAACGATCGTCTCTCCACATGCACTGTTCTGAGAGATAAGTGTGTTGAAAGCCGTACTTAACCTAGGTTGTTGGGAACACAAAGTTTCTTTTCAGTTGCCAACTACACTCCATACATATATAATTGGAGGCACAAGCTCCAAATCATTTTTAAAGTGAAAACTGCAGGAACGTCAAGCGGGAACTTGGAAAAAGTCTGAGAAACCAGAGTAAATGTTTCTCCTGCAACCCGTTCCCTTTGTGCTAGATGAACGAACGTCTTTCCTATGCTCAGTTCTGAGAGATAAATGTGTGTGAAAGCCGTCCTTCACCTAGCTTGTTGGGAACACAAAGTTTCTTTTCAGTTGCCAACTACACTCCATACATATATATGGGGAGGCACAATCTCCAACTCGGTTTTACAGTGAATACTGCAGGAACTTCAAACCGGCACTAGGAATCAGACTGAGAAACCAGAGTAATAATTTCTCCTGCAAACCATTCAGTTTGTACTAGATGAACGAACGTCTGTCCACATGATCATTTCTGAGAGATAAGTGTGTGTGAAAGCCGTCCTTCACCTAGCTTGTTGGGAACACAGAGTTTCTTTTCAGTTGCCAAATACACTCCGTATATATATATGGGGATGCACAATCTCCAACTCGATTTTACAGTGAAAACTGCAGGAACTTTAAACCGGCACTAGAAAACAGACTGAGAAAACAAATTAAAAGATTCTCCTGCAACACGTTCCCTTTGTGCTAGATGAAAGAACGTTTCAACACATGCTCAGTTCTGAGAGATAAGTGTGTGTGAAAGCCGTCCTTAACCTAGCTTGTTGGGAACACAAAGTTACTTTTCAGTTTCCAACTACAATACATACATATATATGGGGGGCACAAGCTCCAACTCGGTTTTACAGTGAAAACGGCAGGAACTTCAAACCGGCACTAGGAAACAGACTGAGAAACCAGGAGTAAGAGTTTCCCCTGCAAACCGATCCATTTGGGCTAGATGAACGAATGTCTCTCCACATGCTCAGATCTGACAGATAATTGTGTGTGAAAGCCGTCCTTCACCTAGCTTGTTGGGAACACAAAGTATCTTTTAAGTTGCCAACTACACTCCATACATATATATGGGGAGGCACAAGCTCCAACTAGGTTTTACAGTGAAAACTGCAGGAACTTCAAACCGGCACTAGGAAACAGACTGAGAATCCAGATTAAAAGATTCTCCTGCAACCCGTTCCCTTTGTGCTAGATGAACGAACGTCTTTCCACATGCTCAGTTCTGAGAGATAAATGTGTGTGAAAGCCGTCCTTCACCTAGCTTGTTGGGAACACAAAGTTTCTTTTCAGTTGCCAACTACACTCCATACATATATACGGGGAGGCACAAGCTCCAAATCGTTTTTACAGTGAAAACTGCAGGAACTTCAAAACGGCACTAGGAAACAGACTGAGAAACAAGAGAAAAAGTTTCTCCTGCAACCCGTTCCGTTTGTGCTAGTTGAATGAAAGTCTCTGTACATGCTAAGTTCTGAGAGATAAGTGTGTGTGAAAGCCGTCCTTCAACTAGCTTGTTGGGAACACAAAGTTTCTTTTCAGTTGCCAACTACACTCCATATATATATATGGGGAGGCACAATCTCCAACTCGTTTTTACAGTGAAAACTGCAGGAACTTCAAACCGGCACTAGGAAACAGACTGAGAAACCAGAGTAATAGTTTCTCCTGCAAACCATTCAGTTTGTGCTAGATGAACGAACGTCTGTCCACATGATCATTTCTGAGAGATAAGTGTGTGTGAAAGCCGTCCTTCACCTAACTTGTTGGGAACACAAATTTTCTTTTCAGTTCCCAACTACACTCCATACATATATATGGGGAGGCAAATGTTCCAAATCAGTTTTACAGTGAAAAATGCAGGAACTTCAAAACGACACTAGAAAACAGAGTGAGAATCCAGAGTAAATGTTTCTCCTGCAACCCGTTCCCTTTGTGCTAGATGAACGAAAGACTCTCCACATGCTCAGTTCTGAGAGATAAGTGTGTGTGAAAGCCGTCCTTCACCAAGCTTGTTGGGAACACAAAGTTTCTTTTCAGTTGCCAACAACACTCCATAAATATATAAGGGGAGGCACAAGCTCCAACTCGGTTTTACAGTGAAAACTGCATGAACTTCAAACTGGCACTAGGAAACATACTGAGAAACCAGAGTAAATGTTTCTCCTGCAACCCGTTCCCTTTGTGCTAGATGAACGAACGTCTCTCCACATGCTCAGTTCTGAGAGATAAGTGTGTGTGAAAGCCGTCCTTCACCTAGCATGTTAGGAACACATAGTTTCTTTACAATTTCCAACTACACTCCATAAATATATATGGGGAGGCACAAGCTCCAAATCTGTTTTACAGTGAAAACTGCAGGAAATTCAAACCGGCACTAGGAAACAGACTGAGAAACTTGAGTAAAAGTTTCTCATGCAATCCGTTCCCTTTGGGCTAGATGAACGAACGTCCCACCACATGCTCAGTTCTGAGAGATTGTGTGTGTGAAAGCCGTCCTTCACCTAGCTTGTTGGGAACAGAAAGCTACTTTTCAGTATAAAACTACAATGCATACATATATATGGGGGGGAACAAGCAACAACTCGATTTTACAGTGAAAACTGCAGGAACTTCAAACCGGCACTAGGAAACAGACTGAGAAACCAGAGTAAAGTTTCTCCTGCAACCCGTTCCCTTTGTGCTAGATGAACGAACGTCTCTCCACATGCTCAGTTCTGAGAGATAGTGTGTGTGAAAGCCGTCCTTCACCTAGCTTGTTGGGAACACAAAGTTTCTTTTCAGTTGCCAACTACACTCCATACATATATATGGGGAGGCACAAGCTCCAATCTCAGTTTTACAGTGAAAACTGCAGGAACTTCAAACCGGCACTAGGAAACAGACTGAGAAACCAGAGTAAAGTTTCTCCTGCAACCCGTTCCCTTTGTGCTAGATGAACGAACGTCTCTCCACATGCTCAGTTCTGAGAGATAAGTGTGTTTGAAAGCCGTCCTTCACCTAGCTTGTTGGGAACACAAAGTTTCTTTTCAGTTGCCAACTACACTCCATACATATATATGTGGAGGCACAAGCTCCAAATCAGTTTTAAAGTGAAAACTGCAGGAACGTCAAACCGGCACTAGGAAACAGACTGAGAAACCAGAGTAAAAGTTTCTCCTGCAACCCGTTCCCTTTGTGCTAGATGAACGAACGTCTCTCCACATGCTCAGTTCTGAGAGAGAAGTGTGTGTGAAAGCCGTCCTTCACCTAGATTGTTGGGAACACAAAGTTTCTTTTCAGTTGCCAACTACACTCCATACATATATATGGGGAGGCACAAGCTCCAACTCGGTTTTACAGTGAAAACTGCAGGAACTTCAAATCGGCACTAGGAAACAGACTGAGAAACCAGAGTAAAGTTTCTCCTGCAACCCGTTCCCTTTGTGCTAGATGAACGAACGTCTCTCCACATGCTCAGTTCGGAGAGAGAAGTGTGTGTGAAAGCCGTCCTTCACCTAGCTTGTTGGGAACACAAAGTTTCTTTTCAGTTGCCAACTCCACTCCATACATATATATGGGGAGGCACAAGCTCCAACTCGGTTTTACAGTGAAAACTGCAGGAACTTCAAACCGGCACTAGGAAACAGACTGAGAAACCAGAGTAAAAGTTTCTCCTGCAACCCGTTCCCTTTGTGCTAGATGAACGAACGTCTCTCCACATGCTCAGTTCTGAGAGATAAGTGTGTGTGAAAGCCGTCCTTCACCTAGCTTGTTGGGAACACAAAGTTTCTTTATCAGTTGCCAACTCCACTCCATACATATATATGGGGAGGCACAAGCTCCAACTCGTTTTTACAGTGAAAACTGCAGGAACTTCAAACCGGCACTAGTAAACAGACTGAGAAACCAGAGTAAAAGTTTCTCCTGCAAATCCGTTCCCTTTGTGCTAGATGAACGAACGTCTCTCCACATGCTAAGTTCTGAGAGATAAGTGTGTGTGAAAGCCGTCCTTCAATTAGCTTGTTGTGAACACAAAGTTTCTTTTCAGTTGCCAACTACACTCCATACATATATATGGGGAGGCACAATCTCCAACTCGGTTTTACAGTGAAAACTGCAGGAACTTCAAACCGGCACTAGGAAACAGACTGAGAAACCAGAGTAAAAGTTTCTCCTGCAACCCGTTCCCTTTGTGCTAGATGAACGAACGTCTCTCCACATGCTCAGTTCGGAGAGAGAAGTGGTGTGTGAAAGCCGTCCTTCACCTAGCTTGTTGGGAACACAAAGTTTCTTTTCAGTTGCCAACTCCACTCCATACATATATATGGGGAGGCACAAGCTCCAACTCGGTTTTACAGTGAAAACTGCAGGAACTTCAAACCGGCACTAGGAACAGACTGAGAAACCAGAGTAAAAGTTTCTCCTGCAACCCGTTCCCTTGTGCTAGATGAACGAACGTCTCTCCACATGCTCAGTTCGGAGAGAGAAGTGTGTGTGTGAAAAGCCGTCCTTCACCTAGCTTGTTGGGAACACAAAGTTTCTTTTCAGTTGCCAACTCCAGTCCATACATATATATAGGGAGGCACAAGCTCCAACTCGGTTTTACAGTGAAACTGCAGGAACTTCAAACCGGCACTAGGAAACAGATTGAGAAACCAGAGTAAAAGTTTCTCCTGCAAACCCGTTCCCTTATGTGCTAGATGAACGAACGTCTCTCCACATGCTCAGTTCGTGAGAGATAAGTGAGTGTGTGAAGCCGTCCCTTCACCTAGCTTGTTGGGAACACAAAGTTTCTTTAGAGTTGCCAACTACACTCCATACATATATATGGGGAGGCACAAGCTCCCAACTCGGTTTTACAGTGAAAACTGCAGGAACTACAAACCGGCACTAGGAAACAGACTGAGAAACCAGAGTAAAAGTTTCTCCTGCAACCCGTTCCATTTGGGCTAGATGAACGAACGTCTCTCCACATGCTCAGTTCTGAGAGAGAATTGTGTGTGAACGCCGTCCTTAACGTAGCTTGTTGGGAACACAAAGTTTCTTTTCAGTTGCCAACTCCACTCCATACATATATATTGGGAGGCACAAGCTCCAACTCGTTTTTACAGTGAAAACTGTAGGAAATTGAAACCGGCACTAGGAAACAGACTGAGAAACCAGAGTAAAAGTTTCTACTGCAACCCGTTCCCTTTGTGCTAGATGAACGATCGTATCTCCACATGCTCAGTACTGAGAGATAAGTGTGTGTGAAAGCCGTCCTTCACATAACTTGTTGGGAACACAAAGTTACTTTTCATTCTCCAACTACAATACATATATATATGGGGGGGCACAAGCTCCAACTCGGATTTACAGTGAAAACGGCAGGAACT
This sequence comes from Camelus ferus, assembly GCF_009834535.1. NCBI lineage: Eukaryota > Metazoa > Chordata > Mammalia > Artiodactyla > Camelidae > Camelus > Camelus ferus. Next base: position 68,122,076 of record NC_045709.1, on the reverse strand, counting down.
TCAAACCGGAACTAGGAAACAGACTGAGAAACCAGAGAAAAGTTTCTCCTGCAAACCGATCCATTTGAGCTAGATGAACGAACGTCTCTCCACATGCTCAGTTCTGAGAGATAAGTGTGTATGAAAGCCGTCCTTCACCTAACTTGTTGGGAACACAAAGTTTCTTTTCAGGTGCCAACTACACTCCATACATATATATGGGGAGGCAAAATTTCCAAATCAGTTTTACAGTGAAAAATACAGGAACTTCAAACCGGCACTAGGAAACAGACTGAGAATCCAGAGTAAATGTTTCTCCTGCAACCCGTTCCATTTGTGCTAGATGAACGAATGACTCCCCACATGCTCAGTTCTGAGAGATATATGTGTGTGAAAGCCGTCCTTCCCCTAGCTTGTTGGGAACACAAAGTTTCTTTTCAGTTGCCAACTACACTCCATACATATATATGGGGAGGCACAAGCTCCAACTCGGTTTTACAGTGAAAACTGCAGGAATTTCAAACTGGCACTAGGAAACAGACTGAGAAACCAGTGTAAATGTTTCTCCTGCAAACCGTTCCCTTTGTGCTAGATGAACGAACGTCTCTCCACATGCTCAGTTCTGAGAGATAAGTGTGTGTGAAAGCCGTCCTTAACCTAGCTTGTTGGGAACACAAAGTTTCTTTTAAGTTGCCAACTACACCCCATACGTATATATGGGGAGGCACAATCTCCAACTCGATTTTACAGTGAAAACTGCAGGAACATCAAACCGGCACTAGGAAACAGACTGAGAAACCACAGTAAAAGTTTCTCCTGCAACCCGTTCCATTTGTGCTAGATGAAAGATCGTCTGTCCACATGCAATTTCTGAGAGATAAGTGTGTTTGAAAGCCGTCCTTAACCTAGCTTGTTGGGAACACAAAGTTTCTTTTAAGTTGCCAACTACACCCCATACATATATATATTAAGCCAAAAGCTCAAATCTTTTTTAAAGTGAAAACTGCAGGAAGGTCAAACTGGATCTAAGAAAAAGTCTGAGAAACCAGAGTAAAGTTTCTCCTGCAACCCATTCCCTCTGAGCTAGATGAACGAACGTCTGTCCACATGCTCAGTTCTGAGAGAAAAGTGTGTGTGAAAGCCGTCCTTCACGAAGCTTGTTGGGAACACAAAGTTACTTTTCAGTTGCGAACTACACTCCATACATATATATGGGGAGGCACAAGCTCCAACTCGGTTTTACAGTGAAAACTGCAGGAACTTCAAACCGGCACTAGGAAACAGACTGAGAAACAAGAGTAAAAGTTTCTCCTGCAAACCGTTTCATTTGTGCTAGATGAACGAACGTTTCTCCACATGCTCAGTTCTGAGAGATAATTGTGTGTGATCGCCGAACTTAAGGTAGCTTGTTGGGAACACAAAGTTTCTTTTCAGTAACCAACTACACTCCATACATATATATTTGGAGGCACAAGCTCCAACTCGGTTTTACAGTGAAAACTGCAGGAACTTCAAACCGGCACTAGGAAAAAGACTGAGAAACCAGTGTTAAAGTTTCTCCTGCAAACAGTTCCCTTTGTGCTAGATGAACGAACGTCTCTCCACATGCTCAGTTCTGAGAGATAAGTGTGTTTGAAAGCCTTAATTCACCTAGCGTTTTGGGAACACAAAGTTTCTTTTCAGTTGCCAACTACACTCCATACATATATATGGGGTGGCACAAGCTCCAACTCGGTTTTACAGTGAAAACTGCAGGAAAATCAACTCGGCATTGGAAACAGACTGAGAAACCATAGTAAAAGTTTCTCCTGCAACACGTTCCCTTTGTGCTAGATGAACGAAAGTCTGTCCACATGCTCAGTTCTGAGAGATATGTGGGTGTGAAAGCCGTCCTTCAACTAGCTTGTTAAGAACACAAAGTTTCTTTTCAGGATCAAGATACAACCCATAAATATATATGGGGGGGCACAAGCTCCAAATCGGTTTTACAGTGAAAACTGCAGGAACTTCAAACTGTCACTAGGAAACAGACTGAGAAACCAGATAAAAAGATTCTCCTGCAACCCGTTCCCTTTGTGCTAGATGAACGAACTTCTTTCCACATGCTCAGTTCTGAGAGATAAATGTGTGTGAAAGCCGTCCTTCACCTATCTTTTTGGGAACACAAAGTTTCTTTTCAGTTGCCAACTACACTCCATACATATATATGGGGAGGCAAAAGCTCCAACTTGTTATTACAGTGAAAACTGCAGGAACTTCAAACCGGCACTAGGAAACAGACTGAGAAACCAGAGAAAAAATTTCTCCTGCAACACGTTCCGTTTGTGCTAGATGAACGAAAGTCTCTCCACATGCTAAGTTCTGAGAGATAAGTGTGTGTGAAAGCCCTCCTTCAACTAGCTTGTTGGGAACACGAAGTTTCTTTTAAGTTGCCAACTACACTCCATACATATAAATGGGGAGGCACAATCTCCAACTCAATTTTACAGTGAAGACTGCAGGAATTTCAAACCGGCACTAGGAAACAGTCTGAGAAACCAGAGTAATAGTTTCTCCTGCAAACCATTCAGTTTGTGCTAGAGGAACGAACGTCTCTCCACATGATAATTTCTGAGAGATAAGTGTGTGTGAAAGCCGTCCTTCACCAAGCTTGTTGGGAACACAAAGTTTCTTTTCAGTTGCCAAATACACTCCATATATATATATGGGCATGCACAAGCTCCAACTCGATTTTACAGTGAAAACTGCAGGAACTTTAAACCGGCACTAGGAAACAGACTGAGAAAACAAATTAAAAGATTCTCCTGCAACACGTTCCCTTTGTGCTAGATGAAAGAACGTCTCACCACATGCTCAGTTCTGAGAGATAAGTGTGTGTGAAAGCCTTCCTTAACCTAGCTTGTTTGGAAAACACAAGTTACTCATTCAGTTTCCAACTACAATACATACATATATATGGGGAGGCACAAGCTTCAACTCGGTTTTACAGTGAAACGACAGGAACTTTAAACCGGCACTAGGAAACAGACTGAGAAATCAAATTAAAAGATTCTCCTGCAACACGTTCCCTTTGTGCTAGATGAAAGAACGTCTCTCCACATGCTCAGTTCTGAGAGATAAGTGTGTGTGAAAGCCTTCCTTAAACTAGCTTGTTTGGAACACACAGTTACTTTTCAGTTTCCAACTACAATACATACATATATATGGGGGGCAAAAGCTCCAACTCGGTTTTACAGTGAAAACGGCAGGAACTTCAAACCGGCACTAGGAAACAGACGGAGAAACCAGAGTAAAAGTTTCTCCTGCAACCCGATCCATTTGGGCTAGATGAACGAACGTCTCTCCACATGCTCAGTTCTGAGATATAATTGTGTGTGAAAGCCGCCCTTCACCTAACTTGTTGGGAACACAAAGTTTCTTTTCAGTTGCCAACTACACTCCATACATATATATGGGGAGGCAAAAGTTCCAAATCAGCTTTACAGTGAAAAATGCAGGAACTTCAAACCGACACTAGAAACAGATTGAGAAACCAGAGTAAATGTTTCTCCTGCAACCCGTTCCCATTGTACTAGATGAACGAAATTCTCTCCACATGCTCAGTTCTGAGAGAAAAGTGTGTGTGAAAGCCGTCCTTCACCTAGATTGTTGGGAACACAAAGTTTCTTTCCAGTTGCCAACTACACTCCATACGTATATAAGGGGAGGCAGAATCTCCAACTCGATTTTACAGTGAAAACTGCAGGAAATTCAAACCGGCACTAGGAAACAGACTGACAAACCAGAGTAAATGTTTCTCCTACAACCCGTTCCCATTGTGCTAGATGAACGAACGTCTCTCCACATGCTCAGTTCGGAGAGAGAAGTGTGTGTGAAAGCCGTCCTTCACCTAGCTTGTTGGGAACACAAAGTTTCTTTTCAGTTGCCAACTCCACTCCATACATATATATGGGGAGGCACAAGCTCCAACTCGGTTTTACAGTGAAAACTGCAGGAACTTCAAACCGGCACTAGGAAACAGACTGAGAAACCAGAGTAAAGTTTCTCCTGCAACCCGTTCCCTTTGTGCTAGATGAACGAACGTCTCTCCACATGCTCAGTTCGGAGAGAGAAGTGTGTGTGAAAGCCGTCCTTCACCTAGCTTGTTGGGAACACAAAGTTTCTTTTCAGTTGCCAACTACACTCCATACATATATATGGGGAGGCACAAGCTCCAACTCGGTTTTACAGTGAAAACTGCAGGAACTTCAAACCGGCACTAGGAAACAGACTGAGAAACCAGAGTAAAAGTTTCTCCTGCAACCCGTTCCCTTTGTGCTAGATGAACGAACGTCTCTCCACATGCTCAGTTCTGAGAGATAACTGAGTGTGAAAGCCGTCCTTCACCTAGCTTGTTGGGAACACAAAGTTTCTTTTCAGTTGCCAACTACACTCCATACATATATATGGGGAGGCACAATCTCCCAATCGGTTTTACAGTGAAAACTGCAGGAAATTCAAACCGGCACTAGGAAACGGACTGAGAATACAGATAAAAGATTCTCCTGCAAACCGTTCCACTTGTGCTAGATGAACGAACGTCTCTCCACATGCTCAGTTGTGAGAGATAAGTGTGTGTGATCGCCGACCTTAACGTAGCTTGTTGGGAACACAAAGTTTCTTTTCAGTAACCAACTACACTCCATACATATATATTTGGAGGCACAAGCTCCAACTCGTTTTTGAAGTGAAAACTGCAGGAAATTGAAACCGTCACTAGGAAACAGACTGAGAAACCAGAGAAATAGTTTCCCCTGCAAACCATTCCCTTTGTGCTAGATGAACGAACGTCTCCCCAAATGCTCAGTTCTGAGAGATAATTGTGTGTGAAAGCCGTCCTTCACCTAGCTTGTTGGGAACACAAAGTTTCTTTTCAGTTGCCAACAACACTCCATACATATATAAGGGGAGGCACAAGCTCCAACTCGGTTTTACAGTGAAAAATGCATGAACTTCAAACTGGCACTAGGAAACAGACTGAGAAACCAGAGTAAATGTTTCTCCTGCAACCCGTTCCCTTTGTGCTAGATGAACGAACGTCTCTCCCCATGCTCAGTTCTGAGAGATAAGAGTGTGTGAAAACCGTACTTCACCTAGCTTGTTGGGAACACAAAGTTTGTATTAAGTTGCCAACTACAATCCATACGTATATATCGGGAGGCACAATCCCCAAATCGATTTTACAGTGAAAACTGCAGGAAATTGAAACCGGCACTAGGAAACAGACTGAGAAACCAGAGTAAAAGTTTCTCCTGCAACCCGTTCTCTTTGTGCTAGATGAAAGATCGTCTCTCCACATGCAAAGATCTGAGAGATAAGTGTGTTTGAAAGCCGTCCTTAACCTAGCTTGTTGGGAACACAAAGTTTCTTTTAAGTTGCCAACTACACTCCATACATATATATATTGATTCAAAAGCTCAAATCTTTTTTAAAGTGAAAACTGCAGGAAGGTCAATTGGGATCTAGGAAAAGTCTGAGAAACCAGAGTAAAAGTTTCTCCTGCAACCCGTTCCCTTTGTGCTAGATGAACGAAAGTCTCTCCACATGCTCAGTTCGGAGAGAGAAGTGTGTGTGAAAGCCTTCCTTCAGCTAGCTTGTTGGGAAGACAAAGTTACTTTTCTGTTGCCAACTACACTCCATACATATATATGGGGAGGCACAAGCTCCAACTCGGTTTTAAAGTTAAAACTGCAGGAACTTCAAAAAGGCACTAGGAAACAGACTGAGAAACTAGATTAAATGTTCCGACTGCAACACAATCCCTTTGAGCTAGATGAACGGAAGTCTCTCCACATGCTCAGTTCTGAGAGATAATTATGTGTGAAAGCCGTCCTTCACCTAGCTTGTTGGGAACACAAAGTTTCTTTTCAGTTGCCAACTCCACTCCATACATATATATGGGGAGGCACAAGCTCCAACTCGGTTTTACAGTGAAAACTGCAGGAACTTCAAACGGGCACTAGGAAACAGACTGACAAACCAGAGTAAAAGTTTCTCCTGCAACCCGTTCCCTTTGTGCTAGATGAACGAACGTCTCTACCCATGCTCAGTTCTGAGAGATAAGAGTGTGTGAAAACCGTACTTCACCTAGCTTGTTGGGAACACAAAGTTTGTATTAAGTTGCCAACTACAATCCATACGTATATATCGGGAGGCACAATCTCCAAATCGATTTTACAGTGAAAACTGCAGGAAATTGAAACCGGCACTAGGAAACAGACTGAGAAACCAGAGTAAAAGTTTCTCCTGCAACCCGTTCTCTTTGTGCTAGATGAAAGATCGTCTCTCCACATGCAAAGATCTGAGAGATAAGTGTGTTTGAAAGCCGTCCTTAACCTAGCTTGTTGGGAACACAAAGTTTCTTTTAAGTTGCCAACTACACTCCATACATATATATATTGATTCAAAAGCTCAAATCTTTTTTAAAGTGAAAACTGCAGGAAGGTCAATTGGGATCTAGGAAAAGTCTGAGAAACCAGAGTAAAAGTTTCTCCTGCAACCCGTTCCCTTTGTGCTAGATGAACGAAAGTCTCTCCACATGCTCAGTTCGGAGAGAGAAGTGTGTGTGAAAGCCTTCCTTCAGCTAGCTTGTTGGGAAGACAAAGTTACTTTTCTGTTTTCAACTACACTCCATACATATATATGGGGAGGCACAAGCTCCAACTCGGTTTTAAAGTTAAAACTGCAGGAACTTCAAAAAGGCACTAGGAAACAGACTGAGAAACTAGATTAAAAGTTCCGACTGCAACACAATCCCTTTGAGCTAGATGAACGAAAGTCTCTCCACATGCTCAGTTCTGAGAGAGAATTATGTGTGAAAGCCGTCCTTCACCTAGCTTGTTGGGAACACAAAGTTTCTTTTCAGTTGCCAACTCCACTCCATACATATATATGGGGAGGCACAAGCTCCAACTCGGTTTTACAGTGAAAACTGCAGGAACTTCAAACCGGCACTAGGAAACAGACTGACAAACCAGAGTAAAAGTTTCTCCTGCAACCCGTTCCCTTTGTGCTAGATGAACGAACGTCTCTCCACATGCTCAGTTCTGAGAGATAAGTGTGTGTGAAAGCCGTCCTTCACCTAGCTTGTTGGGAACACAAAGTTTCTTTTCAGTTGCCAACTACACTCCATACATATATATGGGGAGGCACAAGCTCCAACTCGGTTTTACAGTGAAAACTGCAGGAACTTCAAATCGGCACTAGGAAACAGACTGAGAATACCAGAGTAAAAGATTCTCCTGCAAACCGTTCCACTTGTGCTAGATGAACGAACGTCTCTCCACATGCTCAGTTCGGGAGAGAGAAGTGTGTGTGAAGCCGTCCTTCACCGTAGCTTGTTGGGAACACAAAGTTTCTTTTCAGTTGCCAACTCACACTCCATACATATATATGGGAGGCACAAGCTCCAACTCGGTTTTACAGTGAAAACTGCAGGAACTTCAAACCGTCACTAGGAAACAGACTGAGAAACCAGAGTAAATAGTTTCTCCTGCAAACCCGTTCCCTTTGTGCTAGATGAACGAACGTCTCTCCACATGCTCAGTTCGGAGAGAGAAGTGTGTGTGAAAGCCGTCCTTCACCTAGCTTGTTGGGAACACAAAGTTTCTTTTCAGTTGCAACTACACTCCATACATATATAATGGGAGGCACAAGCTCCAACTCGGTTTTACAGTGAAAACTGCAGGAACTTCAAACCGGCACTAGGAAACAGACTGAGAAACCAGAGTAAAAGTTTCTCCTGCAACCCGTTCCCTTTGTGCTAGATGAACGAACGTCTCTCCACATGCTCAGTTCTGAGAGATAAGAGTGTGTGAAAACCGTACTTCACCTAGCTTGTTGGGAACACAAAGTTTCTATTAAGTTGCCAACTACAATCCATACGTATATATATCGGGAGGCACAATCTCCAAATCGATTTTACAGTGAAAACTGCAGGAAATTGAAACCGGCACTAGGAAACAGACTGAGAAACCAGAGTAAAAGTTTCTCCTGTAACCCGTTCTCTTTGTGCTAGATGAAAGATCGTCTCTCCACATGCAAAGATCTGAGAGATAAGTGTGTTTGAAAGCCGTCCTTAACCTAGCTTGTTGGGAACACAAAGTTTCTTTTAAGTTGCCAACTACACTCCATACATATATATACTGAGGCAAAAGCTCAAATCTTTTTTAAAGTGAAACTGCAGGAAGGTCAATTGGGATCTAGAAAAAGTCTGAGAAACCAGAGTAAAAGTTTCTCCTGCAACCCGTTCCCTTTGTGCTAGATGAACGAAAGTCTCTCCACATGCTCAGTTCGGAGAGAGAAGTGTGTGTGAAAGCCGTCCTTCACCTAGCTTGTTGGGAACACAAAGTTTCTTTTCAGTTGCCAACTACACTCCATACATATATATGGGGAGGCACAAGCTCCAACTCGGTTTTACAGTGAAAACTGCAGGAACTTCAAACCGGCACTAGGAAACAGACTGAGAAACCAGAGTAAAAGTTTCTCCTGCAACCCGTTCCCTTTGTGCTAGATGAACGAACGTCTCTCCACATGCTCAGTTCGGAGAGATAATTGTGTGTGAAAGCCGTCCTTCACCTAGCTTGTTGGGAACACAAAGTTTCTTTTCAGTTGCCAACTCCACTCCATACATATATATGGGGAGGCACAAGCTCCAACTCGGTTTTACAGTGAAAACTGCAGGAACTTCAAACCGGCACTAGGAAACAGACTGAGAAACCAGAGTAAAAGTTTCTCCTGCAACCCGTTCCCTTTGTGCTAGATGAACGAACGTCATCTCCACATGCTCAGTTCGGAGAGAGAAGTGTGTGTGAAAGCCGTCCTTCACCTAGCTTGTTGGGAACACAAAGTTTCTTTTCAGTTGCCAACTACACTCCATACATATATATGGGGAGGCACAAGCTCCAACTCGGTTTTACAGTGAAAACTGCAGGAACTTCAAATCCGGCACTAGGAAACAGACTGAGAAACCAGAGTAAAAGTTTCTCCTGCAACACGTTCCCTTTGTGCTAGATGAACGAAGGTCTCTCCACATGCTCAGTTCTGAGAGATAAGTGTGTGTGAAAGCCATACTTCACATAGCTTGTTGGGAACACAAAGTTTCTTTTCAGTTGCCAACTCCACTCCATAAATATATATGGGGAGGCACAAGCTCCAACTCGGTTTTACAGTGAAAACTGCAGGAACTTCAAACCTGGCACTAGGAAACAGACTGAGAAACCAGAGTAAAATGTTTCTCCTGCAACCCGTTCCCTTTGTGCTAGATGAACGAACGTCTCTCCCCATGCTCAGTTCTGAGAGATAAGAGTGTGTGAAAACCGTACTTCACCTAGCTTGTTGGGAACACAAAGTTTGTATTAAGTTGCCAACTACAATCCATACGTATATATATCGGGAGGCACAATCTCCAAATCGATTTTACAGTGAAAACTGCAGGAAATTGAAACCGGCACTAGGAAACAGACTGAGAAACCAGAGTAAAAGTTTCTCCTGCAACCCGTTCTCTTTGTGCTAGATGAAAGATCGTCTCTCCACATGCAAAGATCTGAGAGATAAGTGTGTTTGAAAGCCGTCCTTAACCTAGCTTGTTGGGAACACAAAGTTTCTTTTAAGTTGCCAACTACACTCCATACATATATATATTGATTCAAAAGCTCAAATCTTTTTTAAAGTGAAAACTGCAGGAAGGTCAATTGGGATCTAGGAAAAGTCTGAGAAACCAGAGTAAAAGTTTCTCCTGCAACCCGTTCCCTTTGTGCTAGATGAACGAAAGTCTCTCCACATGCTCAGTTCGGAGAGAGAAGTGTGTGTGAAAGCCGTCCTTCAGCTAGCTTGTTGGGAACACAAAGTTACTTTTCAGTTGCCAACTACACTCCATACATATATATGGGGAGGCACAAGCTCCAACTCGGTTTTACAGTGAAAACTGCAGGAACTTCAAACAGGCACTAGGAAACAGACTGAGAAACTAGAGTAAAAGTTCTCGACTGCAACACAGTTCCCTTTGAGCTAGATGAACGAAAGTCTCTCCACATGCTCAGTTCTGAGAGATAATTATGTGTGAAAGCCGTCCTTCACCTAGCTTGTTGGGAACACAAAGTTTCTTTTCAGTTGCCAACTCCACTCCATACATATATATGGGGAGGCACAAGCTCCAACTCGGTTTTACAGTGAAAACTGCAGGAACTTCAAACCGGCACTAGGAAACAGACTGAGCAAACCAGAGTAAAAGTTTCTCCTGCAACCCGTTCCCTTTGTGCTAGATGAACGAACGTCTCTCCACATGCTCAGTTCTGAGAGATAAGTGTGTGTGAAAGCCGTCCTTCACCTAGCTTGTTGGGAACACAAAGTTTCTTTTCAGTTGCCAACTACACTCCATACATATATATGGGGAGGCACAAGCTCCAACTCGGTTTTACAGTGAAAACTGCAGGAACTTCAAATCGGCACTAGGAAACAGACTGAGAATACAGATAAAAGATTCTCCTGCAAAACGTTCCACTTGTGCTAGATGAACGAACGTCTCTCCACATGCTCAGTTGTGAGAGATAAGTGTGTGTGAATCGCCGACCTTAACGTAGCTTGTTGGGAACACAAAGTTTCTTTTCAGTAACCAACTCACACTCCATACATATATATTGGGAGGCACAAGCTCCAACTCGTTTTTGAAGTGAAAACTGCAGGAAATTGAAACCGTCACTAGGAAACAGACTGAGAAACCAGAGCAATAGTTTCTCCCTGCAAACCATTCCCTTTGTGCTAGATGAACGAACGTCTCCCAAATGCTCAGTTCTGAGAGATAATTGTGTGTGAAAGCCGTCCTTCACCTAGCTTGTTGGGAACACAAAGTTTCTTTTCAGTTGCCAACAACACTCCATACATATATAAGGGGAGGCACAAGCTCCAACTCGGTTTTACAGTGAAAACTTCATGAACTTCAAACTGGCACTAGGAAACAGACTGAGAAACCAGAGTAAAAGTTTCTCCTGCAACCCGTTCCCTTTGTGCTAGATGAACGAACGTCTCTCCCCATGCTCAGTTCTGAGAGATAAGAGTGTGTGAAAACCGTACTTCACCTAGCTTGTTGGGAACACAAAGTTTCTATTAAGTTGCCAACTACAATCCATACGTATATATATCGGGGAGGCACAATCTCCAAATCGATTTTACAGTGAAAACTGCAGGAAATTGAAACCGGCACTAGGAAACAGACTGAGAAACCAGAGTAAAAGTTTCTCCTGCAACCCGTTCCTCTTTGTGCTAGATGAACGAATCGTCTCTCCACATGCTAAGATCTGAGAGATAAGTGTGTTTGAAAGCCGTCCTTAACCTAGCTTGTTGGGAACACAAAGTTTCTTTTAAGTTGCCAACTACACTCCATACATATATATACTGGAGGCAAAAGCTCAAATCTTTTTTACAGTGAAAACTGCAGGAAGGTCAATTGGGATCTAGAAACAGTCTGAGAAACCAGAGTAAAAGTTTCTCCTGCAACCCGTTCCCTTTGTGCTAGATGAACGAAAGTCTCTCCACATGCTCAGTTCGGAGAGAGAAGTGTGTGTGAAAGCCTTCCTTCAGCTAGCTTGTTGGGAAGACAAAGTTACTTTTCATGTTGCCAACTACACTCCATACATATATATGGGGAGGCACAAGCTCCAACTCGGTTTTAAAGTGAAAACTGCAGGAAATTCAAAACGGCACTAGGAAACAGACTGAGAAACTAGATTAAAAGTTTCCGACTGCAACACAGTCCCTTTGAGCTAGATGAACGAAAGTCTCTCCACATGCTCAGTTCTGAGAGATAAGTGATGTGTGAAAGCCGTCCTTCACCTAGCTTGTTGGGAACACAAAGTTTCTTTTCAGTTGCCAACTCCACTCCATACATATATATGGGGAGGCACAAGCTCCAACTCGGTTTTACAGTGAAAACTGCAGGAACTTCAAACCGGCACTAGGAAACAGACTGAGAAACCAGAGTAAAAGTTTCTCCTGCAACCCGTTCCCTTTGTGCTAGATGAACGAACGTCACTCCACATGCTCAGTTCTGAGAGATAAGTGTGTTTGAAAGCCGTCCTTCACCTAGCTTGTTGGGAACACAAAGTTTCTTTTCAGTTGCCAACTACACTCCATACATATATATGGGGAGGCTCAAGCTCCAACTCGGTTTTACAGTGAAAACTGCAGGAAATTCAAATCGGCACTAGGAAACAGACTGAGAAACCAGAGTAAAGTTTCTCCTGCAACACGTTCCCTTTGTGCTAGATGAAAGAACGGTCTCTCCACATGCTCAGTTCTGAGACATGAGTGTGTGTGAAAGCCGTACTTCACATAGCTTGTTGGGAACACAAAGTTACTTTTAAGTTTCCAACTACACTCCATACATATATATGGGGAGGCACAAGCTCCATCTCGGTTTTACAGTGAAAACGGCAGGAAATTCAAATCGGCACTAGGAAACAGACTGAGAAACCAGAGTAAAAGTTTCTCCTGCAACACGTTCCCTTTGGGCTAGATGAACGAAGGTCTCTCCACATGCTCAGTTCTGAGACATGATTGTGTGTGAAAGCCGTACTTCACATAGCTTGTTGGGAACACAAAGTTACTTTTAAGTTTCCAACTACACTCCATACATATATATGGGGAGGCACAAGCTCCAACTCGGTTTTACAGTGAAAATTGCAGGAACTTCAAACCGGCACTAGGAAAAAGACTGAGAAAAGAGAGTAAAAGTTTCTCCTTCAACCCGTTCCCTTTGTGCTAGATGAACGAACGTCTCTCCACATGCTAAGTTCTGAGAGATAAGTGTGTGTGAATGCCGTCCTTCAACTAGCTTGTTGGGAACACATAGTTTCTTTTCAGTTGCCAACTACACTCCATACATATATATGGGGAGGCACAACCTCCAACTCGGTTTTACAGTGAAAACTGCATGAAGGAGAAAAAACCGGAACTAGGATAAAGTCTGAGAAACCAGGGAAAAATATCTCCTGCAACCCATTCCCTCTGTGCTAGATGAACGAACTTCTCTCCACATGCTCAGTTCTGAGAGATATGTGTGTGTGAAAGCCGTCCTTCACCTAGCTTGTTGGGAACAGAAAGCTACTTTTAAGTATAAAACTACAATGCATACATATATATGGGGGGAACAAGCAACAACTCGGTTTTACAGTGAAAACTGCAGGAACTTCAAACCGGCACTAGGAAACAGACTGAGAAACCAGAGTTAAAGTTTCTCCTGCAACTCGTTCCGTTTGTGCTAGATGAACGAAAGTCTCTCCACATGCTCAGTTTTTAGAGATATGTGAGTGTGAAACCCGTCTTTCACCTAACTTGTTGGGAACACAAAATTTCTTTTCAGTTGCCAAGTACAATCCATACATATATATGGGGAGGCAAAGTTCCATCTCAGTTTTACAGTGAAATCTGCAGGAACGTCAAGCGGGAACTTGGAAAAAGTCTGAGAAACCAGAGTAAAAGTTTTCCTGCAACCCGTTCCCTTTGTGCTAGATGAACGAACGTCTCTCCACATGCTCAGTTCTGAGAGATAAGTGTGTGTGAAAGCCGTCCTTCACCTAGCTTGTTTGGAACACAAAGTTTCTTTTCAGTTTCCAACTACACAGCATACATATATATGGGGAGGCACAAGCTCCAACTCGGTTTTACAGTGAAAACTGCAGGAAATTCAAATCGGCACTAGGAAACAGACTGAGAAACCAGAGTAAAAGTTTCTCCTGCAACACGTTCCCTTTGGGCTAGATGAACGAAGGTCTCTCCACATGCTCAGTTCTGAGAGATAAGTGTGTGTGAAAGCCGTACTTCACCTAGCTTCTTGGGAACACAAAGTTACTTTTAAGTTTACAACTACACTCCATACACATATATGGGGATGCACAAGCTCCAACTAGGTTTTACAGTGAAAACTGCAGGAACTTGAAACCGGCACTAGGAAACAGACTGAGAAACCAGATTAAAAGATTCTCTTGCAACCCGTTCCCTTTGTGCTAGATGAACGATTGTCTTTCCACATGCACAGTTCTGAGAGATAAATGTGTGTGAAAGCCGTCCTTCACCTAGCTTGTTTGGAACACAAAGTTTCTTTTCAGTTTCCAACTACACAGCATACATATATATGGGGAGGCTCAAGCTCCAACTCGGTTTTACAGTGAAAACGGCAGGAAATTCAAATCGGCACTAGGAAACAGACTGAGAAACCAGGGTAAAAGTTTCTCCTGCAACACGTTCCCTTTGGGCAAGATGAAAGAAGGTCTCTCCACATGCTCAGTTCTGAGACATGATTGTGTGTGAAAGCCGTACTTCACATAGCTTGTTGGGAACACAAAGTTACTTTTAAGTTTCCAACTACACTCCATACATATATATGGGGAGGCACAAGCTCCAACTCGGTTTTACAGTGAAAACGGCAGGAAATTCAAATCGGCACTAGGAAACAGACTGAGAAACCAGAGTAAAAGTTTCTCCTGCAACACGTTCCCTTTGGGCTAGATGAACGAAGGTCTCTCCACATGCTCAGTTCTGAGACATGATTGTGTGTGAAAGCCGTACTTCACATAGCTTGTTGGGAACACAAAGTTACTTTTAAGTTTCCAACTACACTCCATACATATATATGGGGAGGCACAAGCTCCAACTCGGTTTTACAGTGAAAATTGCAGGAACTTCAAACCGGCACTAGGAAAAAGACTGAGAAAAGAGAGTAAAAGTTTCTCCTTCAACCCGTTCCCTTTGTGCTAGATGAACGAACGTCTCTCCACATGCTAAGTTCTGAGAGATAAGTGTGTGTGAATGCCGTCCTTCAACTAGCTTGTTGGGAACACATAGTTTCTTTTCAGTTGCCAACTACACTCCATACATATATATGGGGAGGCACAACCTCCAACTCGGTTTTACAGTGAAAACTGCATGAAGGAGAAAAAACCGGAACTAGGATAAAGTCTGAGAAACCAGGGAAAAATATCTCCTGCAACCCATTCCCTCTGTGCTAGATGAACGAACTTCTCTCCACATGCTCAGTTCTGAGAGATATGTGTGTGTGAAAGCCGTCCTTCACCTAGCTTGTTGGGAACAGAAAGCTACTTTTAAGTATAAAACTACAATGCATACATATATATGGGGGGAACAAGCAACAACTCGGTTTTACAGTGAAAACTGCAGGAACTTCAAACCGGCACTAGGAAACAGACTGAGAAACCAGAGTTAAAGTTTCTCCTGCACTCGTTCCGTTTGTGCTAGATGAACGAAAGTCTCTCCACATGCTCAGTTTTTAGAGATATGTGAGTGTGAAACCCGTCTTTCACCTAACTTGTTGGGAACACAAAATTTTCTTTTCAGTTGCCAAGTACAATCCATACATATATATGGGGAGGCAAAAGTTCCATCTCAGTTTTACAGTGAAATCTGCAGGAACGTCAAGCGGGAACTTGGAAAAAGTCTGAGAAACCAGAGTAAAAGTTTTCCTGCAACCCGTTCCCTTTGTGCTAGATGAACGAACGTCTCTCCACATGCTCAGTTCTGAGAGATAAGTGTGTGTGAAAGCCGTCCTTCACCTAGCTTGTTTGGAACACAAAGTTTCTTTTCAGTTTCCAACTACACAGCATACATATATATGGGGAGGCACAAGCTCCAACTCGGTTTTACAGTGAAAAACTGCAGGAAATTCAAATCGGCACTAGGAAACAGACTGAGAAACCAGAGTAAAAGTTTCTCCTGCAACACGTTCCCTTTGGGCTAGATGAACGAAGGTCTCTCCACATGCTCAGTTCTGAGAGATAAGTGTGTGTGAAAGCCGTACTTCACCTAGCTTCTTGGGAACACAAAGTTACTTTTAAGTTTACAACTACACTCCATACACATATATGGGGATGCACAAGCTCCAACTAGGTTTTACAGTGAAAACTGCAGGAACTTGAAACCGGCACTAGGAAACAGACTGAGAAACCAGATTAAAAGATTCTCTTGCAACCCGTTCCCTTTGTGCTAGATGAACGATTGTCTTTCCACATGCACAGTTCTGAGAGATAAATGTGTGTGAAAGCCGTCCTTCACCTAGCTTGTTGGGAACTCAAAGTTTCTTTTCATTTGCCAACTACACTCCATACATATATATGGGGAGGCACAAGCTCCAAATCGTTTTTACAGTGAAAACTGCAGGAACTTCAAACCGGCACTAGGAAACAGACTGAGGAAACCAGAGAAAAAGTTTCAACTGCAACCCGTTCCGTTTGTGCTAGATGAAGGAAAGTCTCTCCACATGCTAAGTTTTGAGAGAAAAGTGGTGTGTGAAAGCCATCCTTCAACTAGCTTGTTGGAACACAAAGTTTCTTTTCAGTTGCCAACTACACTCCATACATATATATGGGGAGGCACAATCTCAACTCGGTTTTACAGTGAAAACTGCAGGAACTTCAAACCGGCACTAGGAAACAGACTGAGAAACCAGAGTAATAATTTCTCCTGAAAACATTCAGTTTGTACTAGATGAACGAACGTCGGTCCACATGATCATTCCTGAGAAATAAGTGTGTGTGAAAGCCTAGTCTTCACCTAGCTTGTTGGGAACACAAAGTTTCTTTTCAGTTGCCAAATACACTCCGTATATATATATGGGGATGCACAATTTCCAACTCGATTTTACAGTGAAAACTGCAGGAACTTTAAACCGGCACTAGAAAACAGACTGAGAAAACAAATTAAAAGATTCTCCTGCAACACGTTCCCTTTGTGCCTAGATGAAAGAACGTTTCAACACATGCTCAGTTCGAGAGATAAGTGTGTTTGAAGCCGTCATTAACCTAGCTTGTTGGGAACACAAGTTACTTTTCAGTTTCCAACTACAAATACATACATATATGGGGGGGCACAAGCTCCAACTCGGTTTTTACAGTGAAAACGGCAGGAACTTCAAACCGGCACTAGGAAACAGACTGAGAAACCAGAGTAACAGTTTCCCCTGCAAACCGATCCATTTGGGCTAGATGAACGAATGTCTCTCCACATGCTCAGATCTGAGAGATAATTGTGTGTGAAAGCCGTCATTCACCTAGCTTGTTGGGAACACAAAGTTTCTTTTCAGTTGCCAACTACACTCCATACATATATATTTGGAGGCACAAGCTCCAAATCATTTTTAAAGTGAAAACTGCAGGAACGTTCAAGCGGGAACTTGGAAACAGGCTGAGAAACCAGAGTAAAGTTTCTCCTGCAACCCGTTCCCTTTGTGCTAGATGAACGAACGTCTCTCCACATGCTCAGTTGTGAGAGATAAGTGTGTGTGAATGCCGTCCTTCACCTAGATTGTTGGGAACACAAAGTTTCTTTTCAGTTGCCAACTACACTCATACATATATATGGGGAAGGCACAAGCTCCAACTAGGTTTTACAGTGAAAACTGCAGGGAACTTCATACCGGCACTAGGAAACAGACTGAGAAACCAGAGTAAAAGTTTCTCCTGCAACACGTTCCCTTTGGGCTAGATGAACGAAGGTCTCTCCACATGCTCAGATCTGGGAGATAAGTGTGTGTGAAAGCCGTCCTTCACCTAGCTTGTTGGGAACACAAAGTTTCTTTTAAGTTGCCAACTCCACTCCATACATATATATGGGGAGGCACAAGCTCCAACTCGGTTTTACAGTGAAAACTGCAGGAACTTCATACCGGCACTAGGAAACAGACTGAGAAACCAGATTAAAAGTTTCTCCTGCAACCCGTTCCCTTTGTGCTAGATGAACGAACGTCTTTCCACATGCTCAGTTCTGAGAGATAAATGTGTGTGAAGCCGTCCTTCACCTAGCTTGTTGGGAACACAAAGTTTCTTTTCATTTGCCAACTCCATTCCATACATATATATGGGGAGGCAAAAGCTCAAATCGTTTTTACAGTGAAAAACTGCAGGAACTTCAAACCGGCACTAGGAAACAGACTGAGAAAGACACCAGAGAAAAAGTTTCTCCTGCACGTCGTTCCGTTGTGCTAGATGAAGGAAATGTCTCTCCACATGCTTAAGTTCTGAGAGATAAGTGGTGTGAAAGCCGTCCTTCAACTAGCTTGTTGTGAACACAAAGTTTCTTTTCAGTTGCCAACTACACTCCATATATATATATGGGGAGGCACAATCTCCAACTCGGTTTTACAGTGAAAAATGCAGGAACTTCAAACCGGGCACTAGGAAACAGACTGAGAAACCAGAGTAATAGTTTCTCCTGCAAACCATTCAGTTTGTGCTAGATGAACGAACGTCTGTCCACATGATCATTTCTGAGAGATAAGTGTGTGCTGAAAGCCGTCTTCACCTAGCTTGTTGGAACACAAAGTTTCTTTTCAGTTGCCAACTACACTCCTAAAATATATATTTGGAGGCACAAGCTCAAACTCGTTTTTGAAGTGAAAACTGCAGGAATTGAAACCGGCACTAGAAACAGACTGAGAAACCAGAGTAAAAGTTTCTACTGCAACCCGTTCCCTTTTGTGCTAGATGAACGAATCCTATCTCCCACATGCTCAGTCTGAGAGATAAGTGTGTGTGAAAGCCGTACTTCAACATAACTTGTTGGGAACACAAAGTTACTTTTCAGTCTCCAACTACCAATACATATATATATGGGGGGCAAAAGCTCCAACTCGGATTTACAGTGAAAACTGCAGGAACTTCAAACCGGACACTAGGAAACAGACTGAGAAACCAGAGAAAAAGTTTCTCCTGCAAACCGATCCATTTGAGCTAGATGAACTGAACGTCTCTCCACATGCTCAGTCTGAGAGATAAGTGTTATGAAGCCGTCCCTTCACCTAACTTGTTGGGAACACAAAGTTTCTTTTCAGGTGCCACCCTACAATCCATACATATATATGGGGTGGCAAAAGTTCCAAATCAGTTTTACAGTGAAAAATGCAGGATACTTCAACGGCACTAGGGAAACAGACTGAGAAACCAGAGAAAAAGTTTCAACTGCAACCCGTTCGTTTGTGCTAGATGAAGGAAAGTCTCTCCACATGCTAAGTTTGATGAGGAAACAGTGTGTGTGAAGCCGTCCTTCAACTAGCTTGTTGGGAACACAAAGTTTCTTTTCAGTTGCCAACTACACTCCATACACTATATATGGGGAGGCACAATCTCCAACTCGGTTTTACAGTGAAAACTGCAGGAACTTTAAACCGGCACTAGAAAACAGACTGAGAAAAACAAATTAAAAGATTCTCTCCTGCAACACGTTCCCTTGGTGCTAGATGAAAGACGTTTCCACACATGCTCAGTTCTGAGAGATAAGTGTGTTTGAAAGCCGTCATTAACCCTAGCTTGTTGGGAACACAAAGTTACTTTTCAGTTCCAACTACAATACATACATATATATGGGGGGCACAATCTCCAACTCGGTTTTACAGTGAAAACGGCAGGAACTTCAAACCGGCACTAGGAAACAGACTGAGAAACCAGAGTAACAGTTTCCCCTGCAAACCGATCCATTTGGGCTAGATGAACGAATGTCTCTCCACATGCTCAGATCTGAGAGATAATTGTGTGTGAAAGCCGTCCTTCACCTAGCTTGTGGGAACACAAAGTATCTTTTAAGTTGCCAACTACACTCCATACATATATATGGGGAGGCACAAGCTCCAACTAGGTTTACAGTGAAACTGCAGGAACTTCAAACCGGCACTAGGAAACAGACTGAGAAACCAGATTAAAGATTCTCCTGCAACCCGTTCCTTTTGTGCTAGATGAACGAACGTCTTTCCAACATGCTCAGTTCTGAGAGATAAAGTGTGTGAAAGCCGTCCTTCCCTAGCTTGTTGGGAACACAAAGTTCTTTTCAGTTGCCAACTACACTCCATACATATATTTGGAGGCACAAGCTCCAAATCATTTTTAAAGTGAAAATGCCGGAACGTCAAGCGGGAACTTGAAAAAGTCTGAGAAACCAGAGTAAAGTTTCTCCTGCAAACCGTTCCCTTTGTGCTAGATGAACGAACGTCTCTCCCATGCTCAGTTGTGAGAGATAAGTGTGTGTGAATGCCGTCCTTCACCTAGATTGTTGGGAACACAAAGTTCTTTTCAGTTGCCAACTACACTGCATACATATATATGGGGAGGCACAAGGTCCAACTAGGTTTTTACAGTGAAAACTGCAGGAACTTCATACCGGCACTAGGAAACAGACTGAGAAACCAGAGTAAAAGTTTCTCCTGCAACACGTTCCCTTTGGGCTATATGAACGAAGGTCTCTCCACATGCTCAGATCTGGGAGATAAGTGTGTGTGAAAGCCGTCCTTCACCTAGCTTGTTGGGACACAAAGTCTTTTTTAGTTGCCAACTACACTCCATACATATATATGGGGAGGCACAAGCTCCAACTAGGTTTACAGTTAAAACTGCAGGAACTTCATACCGGCACTAGGAAACAGACTGAGAAACCAGATTAAAAGTTTCTCCTGCAACCGTTCCCTTTGTGCTAGATGAACGAAAGTCTTTCCATATGCTCAGTTCTGAGAGATAAATGTGTGTGAAAGCCGTCCTTCACCTAGCTTGTTGGGAACACAAAGTTCTTTAATTTGCCAACTACATTCCATACATATATTGGGGAGGCAAAAGCTCCAAATCGTTTTTACAGTGAAAACTGCAGGAACTTCAAACCGGCACTAGGAAACAGACTGAGAAACCAGAGAAAAAGTTTCTCCTGCAAATCGTTCCGTTTGTGCTAGATGAAGGAAAGTCTCTCCACATGCTAAGTTCTGAGAGATAAGTGTGTGTGAAAGCCGTCCTTCAAACTAGCTTGTTGTGACACACAAAGTTTCTTTTCAGTTGCCAACTACACTCCATACATATATATGGGGAGGCACAAGCTCCAAATCGTTTTTGAAGTGAAAACTGCAGGAAATTGAACCGGCACTAGGAAACAGACTGAGAAACCAGAGTAAAAGTTCTACTGCAACCCGTTCCCTTGTGCTAGATGAACGATCCTATCTCCACATGCTCAGTACTGAGAGATAAGTGTGTGTGAAAGCCGTACTTCATAACTTGTGGGAACACAAAGTTACTTTTCAGTCTCCAACTACAATACATATATAATAGGGGGGCACAAGCTCCAACTCGGATTTACAGTGAAAACGGCAGGAACTTCAAACCGGAACTAGGAAACAGACTGAGAAACCAGAGAAAAGTTTCTCCTGCAAACCGATCCATTTGTGCTAGATGAACGAAAGACTCCCACATGCTCAGTTCTGAGAGATATATGTGTGTGAAAGCCGTCCTTCCCCTAGCTTGTTGGGAACACAAAGTTTCTTTTCAGTTGCCAAACTACACTCCATACATATATATGGGGAGGCACAAGCTCCAAACTCGGTTTTACAGTGAAAAACTGCAGGAACTTCAAAACTGGCACTAGGAAAACAGACTGAGAAACCAGAGTAAATGTTTCTCCTGCAACCCGTTCCCTTTGTGCTAGATGAACGAAACGTCTCTCCACATGCTCAGTTCTGAGAGATAAGTGTGTGTGAAAGCCGTACTTCACCTAGTTTGTTGGAAAACACCAAAGTTTCTTTTAAGTTGTCAACTACCCTCCATACGTATATATGGGGATGGCACAATCTCAACCCGATTTTACAGTGAAAACTGCAGGAACATCAAACCGGCACTAGGAAACAGACTGAGAAACCACAGTAAAAGTTTCTCCTGCAACCCATCCATTTGTGCTAGATGAAAGTCCTCTGTCACATGCAAATTTCTGAGAGATAAATGTGTTTGAAAGCCGTCCTTAACCTAGCTTGTTGGGAACACAAAGTTTCTTTTAAGTTGCCCAACTACACCTCATACATATATATATTAAGCCAAAAGCTCAAATCTTTTTAAAGTGAAAACTGCAGGAAGGTCAAACGGGATCTAGAAAAAGTCTGAAAAAACCAGAGTAAAAGTTTCTCCTGCAACCCATTCCTCTGAGCTAGATGAACGAACGGTCTGTCCACATGCTCAGTTCTGAGAGATATTTGTGTGTGAAAGCCGTCCTTCACCTAGCTTGTAGGAACACAAAGTTCTTTCAGGATCAAGATACAATCCATAAATTTATGGGTGGGCACAAGCTCCAAATCGATTTACAGTGAAAACTGCAGGAAATTCAAACTGGCACTAGGATCAGACTGTGAAACAGAGGAAAAGTTTCTCCTGCAAAACCGTTCCATTTTGGGCTAGATGAACGAACTTCTCTCCACATGCTCAGTTCTGAGAGATAAGTGAGTGTGAAAGCCGTCCTTAACTTGTCTTGTAGGAACACAAAGTTTCTTATAAGTTGCCAACTACACTCCATACATATATAGGGGAGGCAAAGGCAAAATCTCCAACTCGGTTTTACAGTGAAAACTGCAGGAACTTCAAACCGGCACTAGGAAACAGACTGAGAAACAAGAGTAAAACTTTCTCCTGCAAACCGTTTCCTTTGTGCTAGATGAACGAACGTTTCTCCACATGCGCAGTTGAGAGATAATTGTGTGTGATTGCCGAACTTAAGGTAGCTTGTTGGGAACACAAAACTTTCTTTTCAGTAACCAAACTACACTCCATACTATATATTTGGAGCAAACTCCATCTCGGTTTTACAGTTAAAACTGCAGGAGGAACTTCAAAACCGGCACTAGGAAAAGACTGAGAACCAGTTGTTAAAGTTTCTCCTGCAAACCGTTCCCTTT